>NC_134359.1:196132187-196134687 GCF_048569485.1 Anomaloglossus baeobatrachus
CTCCTTGAGATAATCCTGCGGACGCTAGGATCCAGGACTCAATGGCCACACAGTCAGGTTCAGGGCCGCAGAATTCTGATGGAAAAACGGCCCTTGGGACAGTAAGTCTGGTCGGTCTGGCAGTGACCATGGTCGACCGACCGTGAGATGCCACAGATCCGGATACCACGATCTCCTCGGCCAGTCTGGGGCGACGAGTATGACGCGGCTGCAATCGGATCTGATCTTGCGTAACACTCTGGGCAAGAGTGCCAGAGGTGGGAAGACGTATGGGAGCCGGAACTGCGACCAATCTTGAACTAATGCGTCTGCCGCCAGAGCTCTTTGATCGCGCGACCTCGCCATGAATGCCGGGACCTTGTTGTTGTGCCGGGACGCCATTAGGTCGACGTCCGGCACTCCCCATCGGCGACAGATTTCCTGAAACACGTCCGGGTGAAGGGACCACTCCCCTGCGTCCATGCCCTGGCGACTGAGGAAGTCTGCTTCCCAATTTTCTACGCCTGGGATGTGAACCGCGGATATGGTGGATGCTGTGTCCTCCACCCACATTAGAATGCGCCGGACTTCTTGGAACGCTTGCCGACTGCGCGTCCCTCCTTGGTGGTTGATGTATGCCACCGCTGTGGAGTTGTCCGACTGGATTCGGATCTGCTTTCCTTCCAGCCACTGTTGGAAGGCCAGTAGGGCAAGATACACTGCCCTGATTTCCAGAACATTGATCTGAAGGGTGGACTCCTGCGGAGTCCACGTCCCCTGGGCCCTGTGGTGGAGAAACACTGCTCCCCACCCTGACAGACTCGCATCTGTCGTGACCACTGCCCAGGATGGGGGCAGGAAGGATCTTCCCTGAGACAATGAGGTGGGAAGGAGCCACCATTGTAGAGAGTCCTTGGCCGTCTGGGAAAGAGAGACTTTCCTGTCCAGGGACGTTGACTTCCCGTCCCATTGGCGGAGAATGTCCCATTGAAGTGGGCGCAGATGAAACTGCGCAAAGGGAACTGCTTCCATGGCTGCCACCATCTTCCCGAGGAAGTGCATGAGGCGCCGTAAGGGGTGCGACTGGCCTTGAAGGAGGGATTGCACCCCTGTCTGTAGGGACCGCTGCTTGTTCAGCGGAAGCTTCACTCTCGCTGCTCGAGTATGAAACTCCATGCCAAGATACGTTAGCGACTGTGACGGTGACAGATTCGACTTTGGAAAGTTGATGATCCATCCGAACGTCTGTAGAGTCTCCAGCGTAGCATGTAGACTGAGTTGGCATGCCTCTTGAGAGGGTGCCTTGACAAGTAGATCGTCTAGGTAAGGGATCACCGAGTGTCCCTGAGAGTGCAAGACTGCTACCACCGCCGCCATGACCTTGGTGAAGACCCGGGGGGCTGTCGCCAGACCGAATGGCAGAGCTACGAACTGAAGATGGTCGTTTCCTATCACAAAACGTAGAAAACGTTGATGTTCTGTAGCAATTGGCACGTGGAGATAAGCATCTTTGATGTCTATTGAGGCAAGGAAGTCTCCTTGAGACATTGAGGCAACGACAGAGCGGAGGGTTTCCATCCGGAACCGTCTGGCGTGCACATGTTTGTTGAGCAGCTTTAGATCCAGAACAGGACGGAACGAGCCGTCCTTTTTTGGAACCACAAAGAGATTGGAGTAAAACCCTCGCCCTTGTTCCTGAGGCGGTACAGGAACCACTACTCCTTCCGCTCTTAGGGAGTCCACCGCCTGCAGCAGGGCATCTGCTCGGTCTGGATGTGGGGAGGTTCTGAAGAACCGAGCTGGAGGACGAGAACTGAACTCGATTCTGTACCCGCGAGACAAAATGTTTGTCACCCACCGGTCTTTGACCTGTGACATCCAAATGTCGGAAAAGCGGGAGAGCCTGCCCCCGACCGGAGATGCGGAGGGGGGGGGGGCTGGAAGTCATGAGGTAGCCGCTTTGGAAGCGGTTCCTCCATTTGCTTTCTTGGGGCGTGCGTGAGCCCGCCAGGAATCTGAGACTCTTTGCGTCCTCTGCGTCCCTTTGGACGAGGAGAATTGTGTCTTGCCCGAACCTCGAAAGGACTGAAACCTCTGCTGCCATTTTTTCTGCTGAGGTTTGCTTGATCTGGGCTGGGGTAAGGAAGAGTCTTTACCCTTGGACTGTTTAATGATGTCAGCCAATGGCTCGCCAAACAGTCTATCTCTAGATAAAGGCAAGCTGGTTAAACATTTTTTGGAACCAGCATCTGCTTTCCAGTCCTTTAACCACAAGGCTCTGCGCAAAACTACCGAATTGGCGGACGCCATTGAGGTGCGGCTGGTAGATTCTAGGACCGCATTGATAGCGTAAGACGCAAACGCAGACATCTGCGAGGTAAGGGACGCCACTTGCGGCACCGCTGGATGTATGATAGCATCCACTTTTGCTAAACCAGCTGAAATAGCTTGGAGCGCCCATACGGCTGCGAATGCTGGAGCAAACGACGCGCCGATAGCTTCATAGACAGATTTTAACCAA